>NC_073692.1:118772276-118794276 GCF_029784155.1 Uranotaenia lowii
AATGTAAGGGGAGGAATGCAGCTTCGTGCACAACAAAAAATCTGGATGAAAACCGGTGGACAAATTTCTGGACCAGAAAGTCATGCGTGCTTACGCCAGCAGAAATACTTCCTCAGTTCAGGATTTGGCCGAAAAAGTGGGATCCTTTTTCAGCACCGTCCATTGTGCCGAGGTACGATTGGGTCCGAAGGCATATAAGAAGCAGAAGAAGCCGAAGCGAAGTCAATAGCAAACTGGTTCTGTCACACCAAGAGCTCGTAATATATATGCTCAATTTTATGTTAAAAATCGGTTTGTGTTATCATTGACGACGACACTTATTGAAAGTTTGTATATAAAACGCTTCCAGGTGGCCAGTATTACACTGTTTAGGATGGCCAAAGTGTATTGGCCAAAAGTATTGGTCCAAATGATGACTTAAAATTAAATTCAAAATTACACAAAATTTACTTTCGACGAACGATTTCTCAATATACTTATAACTTTTCTTCGGAAAATAACCCCTGAATCGTCGAAGTCGAAAAGCTCGGTAAAGCGGTTGAAATTTTTCATTACATCGATTAAAGCACTATTGACTCCGTAGTTGTTCAATCGAATAGGAACCCACAGTTGAAGGTCCTGGTTTCTCAGTCCATGGGGTCTCACACTAAGAGAGACAGCTTCCAGTATCGTAGGACAATCGGTTCGCGATGTCAGAAGATCGGCGACGAAAGATCCTCATGTTGTATTTCTTTGGGTTTGAAGAGTGTCCAGGTCAATGAGACGATATCGATGTTTGAAGCTTGGCAGGTGAAACGGGTCTTGCCAGTTTAGGTGTCTGAGGGCATAACGCAAGGAGCCACTCGGTACTATTCTGGTAGTAGAGACATCAGATAGCTGACGCGTATTCGATGATGGATCAAACTATGCTGCAATACAGGCTCTTCAGGCAGTACACGTCCTTCTAGAGGCTTTATCGAAAACGTAGTAAACGTCTTCGTGAGAAACTGATTACGGCACATTTACTGCGATTCAAATGCAGGCAGTTGATGTCAACCCAGTGTGCGAATAGATTGAACTGGAAAAACAAAGATTAGGGCCGTCGAGGAATGAGAGCATAACGTTTAAATAGATTGAGAAGATAATGGGTCCTAGGTGACTACCTTGTGGCACACCGGAGGTCCTGTACGAACTGTCAATTTACGTCCAGTTAAGTAACTGCGAAACCAGTAAAAATAAGATCCACAGAATCCTAAGCGTCCAAGCTTACCAATGACAATATCTTGGTTCACCTTATCAAATGCTGCTGTCAAATTGGTATGCATGCCGTCGTCGGTTCGAGACTTAGTAGCAAAACTTTCGTGCACTTAAGTGGTGAAGGTTAACAGGTTAGTTGTCATGGAGCGTTTAGGCATAAACCCATGCTGATCGAATGAAAAATCGGATCCATGACGACTTATTAGAACTGTTTGGAAATTGCACATCAAGCGGAGATTCTCCGATCCCCCTTTTTATGGACCGGAAACGTGTTAGCTTTCTTTCACAGTGAAGGGAAGGTGGCTCTGTCCAAAGAAGCTTGGAAGAGTCATGTGTCAGGCGTTAGTCGTTTTGGGAAGGTATACCGTCCGGGCCAGTTGAGTGAGCTTTGTAGCAGCATTTAAAAATGACCGCATCCTCTATTTACTACAATAATGCTTATGCAGATGCCAAGTGGTGAAACATTCCTGACAGCATTCTCCACATGTTTTGGGGATGTAGCAAAGGTACTCGAGAATTTTTTAACAAGGAGATCACTGATTCCGCAATCAGAGTTCACAATGGTGCCATCCATAAACATTTGAGTTGGAATACCAGGTTTCGTCCGCTGACTTTTGACATGCCTCCAAAACGATTTTGAGTTGGACTTGAGGTTAGGTTGTACTCGGAAAAACTTGTACTGCGTGGATGGCCCTAAAACCAGGCGGGAAGCTCTACTTGGAAGCCAACTGAAGTACAAACAGTGGCGTTTGCGACTCGGACATCTTGGATTTGGAGCGATACAGAAGATGGTCCGCGATAATATGGTTGTGGGTATCAGCCATATTCCATCGAAAATGGAAAACCAAGCTGTTTGCGAGAGCTGTCTGGCAGGTAAGCAAACGGCCAACAAATTCCACAACGTTGAGCTTCCTCGGTCAGGTAAACCACTTTAGTATATGGAGGGTATATGGAGCTGTCGACGTTCGATGGATTTCGGTATTTTGTCACCATCATCGACGATTATACCCACTTCATGGTCGTCTATCTAATGAAGCGCAAGAGTGAGGTGTTAGAGCGCATCAAGCAGTACGAAGCTATGGTAACTGCACGCTTTGGTCAGAAGTTGTGCAAGCTGAGATGCGACAATGGGCGTGAATACATCACCAACGAATTTCAAAGATATTGTTCAGAGAAAGGAGTTCAGATGGTATTCACGGTTCCGTATAATTTGCAGCCGAATGGCATCAGCGAACGAGCCAACCGAACGTTGATGGAGAAGACAAGGGCGATGATATAAGGTTAACAAAACGCCATTGAAATGTCATTCGGTCGGAGGCCAAAGCTGAGCAACCTGCGTATATTTGGTTGCTCAGAGTATGCACAGATTCCCAAGGAAAAGCGGCAGAAACTCGATTCAAAACCAAAACGTCTGGTTACGCGAATAACGGGTACCGACTTTGGAATGGTTCGACCCGTTTCATCGAGATTCACCGCAACGTGGTTTCCAATGAAACCATCGTTTTGGAGCCAGTGCGAGACGAAGCTGTACCAGAGATTGGCATCAAGCAGCCTATCAAACACCCACCAGAGGCCATCACATTCAAGCGGTTAGCCGATGTGTATGAGCCAGAACAACAGCCCACATCGGAGCAGCCAGTCAATGTGCGTGCATCTGAAAACACATTCGAGCGGTCAGCCGATGTGCCATCAACAAAAAAACACATCTGAGTGGTTAACCGATGTGCCTGCTGATCCCGATCACTCTGTGGTTAACAGTGGTTGTTGACGATCACGGCAAATGCGACTACGAGAGCATCGTGGAATTCTCGGATGATGACAATGATAACCAAGATTCCGTCACCCCTGAGCCGGTCCTGAGACAAAGTCAGCGAATAAGAGGAACTACACAGCGCTACGTAGCTAACATAGACGCTGTTGTTGATGAGAGGCTACCTCAGAACATCACTGAGTTTAAGCGCCGGGACGACTGGGATTCCTTCAAGATCTCCATGGACGAGGAGATGACAGCCCTGATGGAGAACAACACTTGGGAAGCGGTTAGCTTGTCTCCGGTTCACAGGAAACCCATCTTGTTGAAGTGGGTGTTCACCGTGAAGGACGATGGTCGCTACAAAGCTCGATTGGACGTGAATGGATGTTCCCAAGGACCAGGGTTGGACTACTGGGACCGGTGCACCTATGCACCGGTTGCCAAGATGGAGAGTGTCCGAACCGTCTTGGCGTTAGCGAACGAATACGACATGGTCGTTTATCAGATGAACGTCAAAACTGCATCTGAATGGAAATTTAGAAGAGGTTATCTTCATATAGTTGTCAAATGATTTGCTCTGCGAAGTAGTTCCACCTTCCCGTGGTGCAGAGTGGAAACGTGTCTGCAAGTCCGGCGTATTGCAGATGTACGGCCAAGAGAACTACCACTTAACTCACTAGAGGCCGTCGACGGGTCTGCCAAACCCGCGCGGAAGAAGTGGTGCACCCGGGTACTTAGGTACCAGTACTTGGGTGTGAGGATGAGGGTCCAACACGCGTTCGGGGGGCCATGGCCCTGAAATGCGGACGTGACTCGAAAAACGAGTAGATGCGCAAGTGGTGGGCCAATGGTGGGGCGATCACTTAGAGACGTGTTTTACACGTCAGTGTCAGTGAGGCAATTTTATGCCGGAGGTGTCAGGATTCAACACGCGTTTCGGGAATTGATGTCGTCGACAATTCGCTTTGTGTTTCTGGACTTCCTGGACTAGATCCACAAAGTTAGTAGTTGCGCTAATGGGGACCTCTTTCACACGATGAGATGTCGGTTCCTAACTCGTCAGAGGAGGGATTGCGCATCGAGTTGTGTTAGAATGAGGTATTGCTGACAGAGGATTCGGAAATGAGTATTGCCTTGGAGCGCACTAGCACGAAATGACCTCCCACTATTGAAGCATAGTGTGTCAAACAGTTTGAGGTGGGAACGAAGGTTAGTGGTCCCAGGTGGACTTTATGGCGTAGGGGGTAAAGTGTTCCTTAGCATTGTATCATGAGTCGTCCAATTGCACCCATGGACCCAAACTGGGGGGACCCGGTGGCTTGCCGTGCCTTGGAATGCAATCCGTAAAATGGATTTACAACCTGGATTAACAACTAATAAAAAATAACGATGACGTCGGCAAATCAAAGGTCGTTCTGTTGCCTGTACTGTTTGAAGCAAGCGGGTTTTGCGTTTAACCTGCGATTCGACGACGAGTTTTGGAAGCTTGGTTTCTATCCATTGAAGAGTGACTGCTGCGTTTACCGATCATGCAAACGAGGACTAACTCTTATCCTCTACGTGGATGATATCCTGATAGCCGGAAAAGGCGTTTCAGAGGTTATCTGGATCAAGACCGAGCTTGGAAGGCTTTTCCAGATGAAGGATCTCCTGGAAATCAAGACTATCTTGGGGATGTCAATCGAGACTTCCCGAATAGCGTCATCGAGATTTCATAATCAGGATACGTAGAGAAAGTTCTGCAACGATTCGGTATGGCCGATGGTAAACCGTAAGTACACCGCTTGACACAAACGTTCGCTGGACGAAGCTGAAAGATGGTGAGGTTATCACCGAACAACAATTCAAAGAATTGATCGGTTGTCTACAATATCTGGTGACATCTTCAAGACCAGATATCTGTGCTGCGGTTAGCGTACTGAGCAAATACCTGGCCAGCCCAGCGTTAAGGCATTGGCTAGGCCTGAAGCGTGTGATACCTTCGACATATAACCGACATAGCGTCGGTATTTTACCGCAGAAGCATCAAACCGGAAACACTAATCTGATATACAGAATACCCCTGTGCTTCGGATGACCGAAGACCTTTATCGGATACATGATCTTCGGGAATCTAAATTCGTTGTCAACGAAACGTCAGCAGACGGTTAGTCTGTCGTCGAAAAAAGCTGAGATAGGAGCCCTTTGCCATGCGATCAAGGAAGGTTTTTGGTTAATAAGCTTCCTGGGTAAATTGGGTGTGTTAGCACTCCTTTAACATTGATGGATAGACAACATCCCTTGCATCCAGTTCATGGAGAAAGCGCGGACTTATCAGAGGATGAAGCACTAGAAGCATGCTTTCCACAGGGAGATCGTGGGAAGTGGTCAACTATCTTTGCGACACATCTCGACTGAAGATCAGCCAGATGATGCGTTGACGGTGGCATTACCCAGGGCGACGCATCCAAGCTGTTCAGTATGCTCAATTTGCAAATTGAGGGAAGGTGTTAAAACTCACCGCTTTGTTTCGGGTAGATATGGTTGCGTGGGTTGACTGGAAAATAATTTTTATTGATTCACTATAAAAGAAGACTACAGAGGACATAAAAAAAATTTGCTCCTTAATTGTGTTTAAATTTTATTCAATTTTTAATGGGACACCCCAAAGACGCAGACAAAAATTAGTTGTCTCAAACAGTAGTAAAAATTCAAAAAGTTTCTAATTCTCATTCTAATAAGAAGTCAATAGAAAATCATCCGTTTTGTGTTTTACATTTCTGCTTTGTTAAGAATAAATGTTTCCGAAAGGCGATGATTAATGGGAAATTCCAGATAACAAAGAAATTCCCCCTTATTCTGCGCCGCGCGTGAGGTGACGATAGTCGAGTCGAGTCGGAGTCACGTGAGTCTTGTCACCTTATTCCCGAAGCCGATGTGACAGAGCATACGAATTGTCACTCACGGTGACTACTAGATTAGGATAAGAACTCAAAAAGTTCGTTCTAAAAGACGTTTCTAACCTAAAGCGACTACTGGAATCGGGTGACTTGACTATCATCACCTCACGCGCGGCGCAGAATAAGGGGGATTGTTAATGACATTCATAATTTTCCATTTACGTCTCTATCTTCGTAGACTGTCAACTGTCAATTGTCATCGAACGACGGAAACATCATTCATCGGATCCATTCTAAGGAATCAAATTTCAACGAATGCATCTTCATTAGTTTTGACGTCCAGTGTGCCAACTTACCAGGAAAAAAGTATCTGATGATGAGGAAAGGTGATTATTTGTCTCACCTGTGTTGTCCGCCGAATGTTTTCACTTGACCATGGGAACAAACATAAAACCACAATGAATTGATCAATAAAACTCCTAGCTTCAAGTCACATCTTCGTATTGGCAGCTTAAGGGGAAAGGTTTTTTTTTACCTTTGGCTAGTCGAAAACTCGAAAATTATTATTTAAAGGCGAAAATTTTTTTAATGATACTCAATGTTACCAGGCTTGTAATTGGTCACCATCGTTTGAATTTTTCCGGAGACAATCACCACACATCGTTCGTGACAATCGTGGAGAGTGCAATCGTTTGATCGGAGAGCAAAAAAATGTCAAACGAAATTTTGATCTTTTTTGTGGTTAGTAGTTTGACTGTCATCCCTCTTGCGTAGATAATCGAGATAATCATTCCACATTGTTCGACCAACACATCCAAACATCACCCGGCGCTGCAGAGTGACGAATTTTTTTTCAACAGGAGGGAGTGAATAGAAAAGATTGCATTTGCTTATTGAGTCTGTAAGTTCTGCTGCGTGAAAGAGATAGGCGATGTCGTAAACTGTCGGGAATGATGGTCGTTTGACCATCAAATTATCCCTCTCGTGTACCAAGACACGAAATTTTGTTCGACAATCACACAAAGAAGAATGAATGTCGTTTCGTTTGATGGTAGTCAACTGTTCGGCAAGTTTTCGGTCGCATTCGTTTGATGGCACGAACAATGATACTGATAAAAGCAGGCTGTGCGACTGTCAGAGAAAATGTCGATGGTTTACAAGTCTGAATGTTACTGGTGAATTAATGTTCAATTTTAAATAATTCAAATTTAAAATTAAAATATCAAACCATTTCATTCTAACGTTTTCACACGGACAAACTACTAGCTGTACTAAAAACGTGCTTAGTCTCCTACTATGCTCAGTTAATGTTTGCTGAATTGACAGCCATTCGGCACAACAACAGCCCATTCAACTAACGCATCGCGCATCGACTCTGATTAATTGTGATTCATGAGGACCACGCCTGAACTTCGACTCTCTCCGTGCGCGCGCGATCGTAAATCATTCAATTGAACAGCGAAAATTCTCATCGGCCGGCGATCATCGTTTGTCGATTTGTGGCTGGTTGGATCCTATTCAAGTCGAATCTTCGTTTCCGAACGTCCCGGACATCATCGGGTCCGAGATCGTCTCCGCCACGATCGTTTTGTCATCCGGATGATTGACCTTCCCATTGTTGTTGTGATTGCTTCGAGGGAACGGGGTAGATATTTGCTGTCATTTGGGGAATGAGAATGGAAGACGGCGTGGTGGTCACATGTGATGTAAACAAATTGGTATCGTATTTCTTGTGGCCCATCGATGACGGTTTAATTGATGGAAGAGTTATGATGTCTGTTTTGTGTTCTGATCATCGGGTAGTTTTCTTCGCGAAGCCGTTATAGGAATTTGAATGAAATTAATCACACACAATTTTATTATTATTTATTCCACTTGTGGTGAGTCAAACGTCCACAAACAGCTCGGATTGCAGTGAATAATAATTAATTTGGGCATATCTTATGATTTATTGGAATCGGTTCTTTTTATTTAATATCAATTATGTGAATCATCATGTCGTTAGATAATATTTCAAACAATGGAAACAACCATTTTCTTAGTTTGAACTTCAATTATAAATAATCTTATTTTTTATGTAAGTACATTTTAAATTTATAACGATTACGTTGATGCAGACTTTCAGAGTTAATTTCAATTTTATTAGAATGTTCGAACTGAAAAATGCCAATCGTGAAATTACAAAAAAAAGGAAAAATATTTTTCAAAACAAAAATGAAACAAAAGGACCTAGTTGAATTTAAACATTAAATCAAAAACGATTTTTTTTAAATTATCTACACACCAACAATTCAAGGTAAGGTAAAAGCTTCAGACTAACCAAATTTGAGAGAAACTATCCCATTCCCAAGTAACACAGATTAGTCCAACTAGCATTTGGAAGTTTATTAATAGTTTTATTATGGTCATGAAAATGCTTAGATTCTTTATTCAACCATTTGTTTCAGGTTGTTCAGAAAACGCTAATAATTTTTTTTTTATAAATATACTGCTTAGGTTGTTTAGAACGAATTCTGTATGATCTATTCAAACTCCAACCTAACATAAACTAAGAAGTTCGTTCCAAGTTGTTTTTGCATGTTTTATAGGAGATGGGCGAGCTCGCTATCCCGGTATACGATTTCTCATGTGTTAAACAGGGAAAGCAACAGCCTTTACTCCAATTTCACTCCGATTTGCTGTCATAGTATTACCGGCACATTAAAACTTTATAAGTAAAATGCTTTGTAAGAGTAAATGTAAGAGTAAAGAGCAAGCATTATTCTTTTTAGCAGGCTCAAGCCCAATAATGGCACGCAGTTTTTGATTGTAAAACCGTAATAAAATAAGGTGACCGTTCTCGATCAAGATGTTAAAACAGGACAGGCTCGATTGCACAGATTAGAATTGGAATTTCAATTTTTCCACTGTTTTGAAGAGTGATGTGTGTTTTTTGAGTTAATAAAAAAATATATTGATAAATATTTGAAAATTTGGAAAACACTATTTCAGTAGGACCCAGAAAGGCCCCAACTAGTAGGAGGAAAAATTTGTTGCTTGACGACATCTAAGATGGTAGCTTTCGCTTTTCTTTTCAAAGCTTTAAATGACTGAAAATCTTATGAATAATATGAGAATCCATAATATGGGAATTGGGTGAAAGGGCTCAACGAGAAGAAGTCGAATTTCGTTGACCGACGTCATCTTGAAATCCAAGATGATTTCATTCGCTCAACTTGAAAATGCTGTAAATGACTGAAAATCGCATGAAACCCCCAGAATATAGGTATCGGTTGAAAGGACTCAAAAAGTACAAGTCGAATTTCACTTTCTTACACCATCTTGAAATCTTTTCTTTTCGAACCTGAAAATTACTGATAATAGTTTGAATTCCCCACAATATTGGGTAATAGGACTAAACAAGAAGAAATCGTATTGGCGACGTTCGCTTAAGATTAAAATGCTGTAAATCACTGGAAATCAAATGGAAGCCCCACAAAATGGATATTGGGTGATAAATCTATAGAGAAGAGGTGGGCTAAATGCGCATACTAAGGAGAAAACGCATTTTCTCCCTTCTCTCAAAAGATAGGAATCTAAAAACTTTATATACACGAACAGACATCTGTTTTGTATACGTTAGAGCAGGGATGAGCAACAATTTGAAGCAACGCAATTATTTCGGCGGGTCGCATTAAAATAAAATTCAGGAAATAAAAGTTTGCAGAGCTTTACATTATTTTTGAAACGACAAATTTTAAACAAAAAAAAACTATAAAAAGATAAATAAAACGAATTCATGTACTTACATATTTATTTTTAATTTATGGTGGTCAAATCAGCCGAATTTGAATAGGTCCATCACTAAATCTTGATCATTTTTCAATAATTTAAATGTTTCAATTGATTTGAAATACTGCAGCAAATATTGTTTTTACAAAAAGGAAACATCATTGGCTTTCCATTTATTTATTTTAAACGAAAATCCATATCAATTTTTTGTCTGCCAAGTTCGAAAAGTTTTTTGACAATTTATTTAAATTTTATCTGGAAGTCTCAACTTTTTTTTATAAACGGCGATTCTTTTTTAATTTGACATTTTGTATGAAATAAGTGCCTTGTATTTTCAAAACCACGAAAAATTCATAATTTCACAGATTTTTATTCAGATTTGTCAATGTTACAGTTCACATTTTTAATTTAAAAATTTTTCTACAGATTTTATAAATTTCATCAATTAAATTAAGGAACCTCTGGGATAGCTTTGGAATAATTTGGAAGTAAAATGACTCAATAAAATCAATGTTTGGCATGGTTTGCCTATGAAATTTCTAAAAATAGCATCACTAATAACACAAGACAACAACATTCACATTTTTCCGAGGTGCAAGGAATATCAGAACTTTTTTTGACTTAATCAGGGGCGCTGAATCCAAATATTCAATTAGTTTTTTTATCAGCTCTAATTTTCGTGATAATCTAAAAAAAATATGAAAAAATAGATATTTAATTTGTGTACTTTTCCGACAAAACTGTTAATACAAATATTTATTGACTCAATGATAAACTTTCCCAAAGACCGTAATTTTGAATTCTTTGGAAAAAGCTATGAAAAAATCAAAATTAATTGAATCTTTGATATTTTTGAAACCATAAGACAAATCATTTTGCACTGTGGATTTGTGACTTTCGGTATCAGATGATTCATAAATAAGTTCTTAAGAACCTAAAAATTGTTTTTGATTAAGAGAGATTTTCTTATAATTTTTTTTTTAATTCTCAATACAAACGCTAGAATACGAATTAAAATTATATTGTGGTTTTCTAAATTTCAATTTTGATTCCAAATGCTGCATCTGATAACAATATAAATTCTTAATAGTGATTCAAATTCTCAATTTTAAATCCGAAATTGAAATCTATCGGAAAACTTTAAATTATTAATAATTGAATGTTAAATTCAATTAAAATCTAAAAATAGCAATAATAAGGTTTTAAATTTTTTTAATGCCTATAAAATTGAAGGTAGATGTTTTGAATTCAAAATTGAATTTCTGATTGATTTTCAAAACATTTTAAATAATGAATCTTAAGCTATTAAGCTCTCAGCTCTGAATGAAAATTGTGGTATTGCATCGTGTTTTTGAATCTGAGTTTTCAATCGGAGCAAGAGTGCGAAGTCGAATCAGAATAATACAACATAATTTTAATATTGGATTTCAATATATTTTTATTATTTCAAACTTTTACTTAAGGGGAAATTGAGATTTAAAATCAACTTCTAGTTACTACCTGTTCTTTAGGGCTTGTGATATAGCTCAGTTGGCAAGTCAGTTGTTTCCCAAGTCAAGTGATGAAATTGTAAAAAAATTTAATAGTATTTAATAGGTAATATTTAATACTTTTTACATGCTTTTTAACTAACCCAAAAAGCTTACAAACAAAGAAGAACATGAACCCAATAGTAAAATTTCACTAGAACTATCAACTCTAACGCCCTACCTTCCATTGTTTATTTATTTGCAAATTTATTAAACTCATACTCGTGTCTAAACAATGATTCGAAATCAAAGTTATGTGTCCTTAATAGGGTACAAATAACGACATTTGGAAATATATAATGAAAAAAATATACTTAGTACATTTGAATTCAGATAAAACATCTGTTACGGTTCTAGTCTCGTATCCTTAATAAATCATTGGGTTTAAGTCCATGTTTACCTTTTTGTAACATGGTAAAAAAAAATGAAACACCGAATAAAAATTCTTGCCAGGGATGAATTTTTGAGGAGATGAACTTTGTCCTGAATCAATATTTTTAAAACACAGGAATAACAAATTTCGATTAAGAATTTTTCAGTAGAACATCTCGTGAGGTGTTCATGAACCTTCATTGGGGCAGGGATGCCTAATGGCCATATTTCATGCTTAAATTTGGTCATATTATATTTTTATAAAATCAGAATTGAGCTCTTCTATTTCTACTGAAAATTTGTAATTAGAGCGTAGAGCGTTTATGTTTCAATGATCAAAAATAAAAATAAAAAAAAATTTCTGTTTGACTAATATATTTTTCTTGATAGAGGCGTTTAACCTGCCTGCCTGATATGGGCATCCAAAACCTGTCTCTCATTCCAATATCTAATCATTAAAAAATACTCTACGAATGCTTCATTTAGTTGAATTTCTGATTTTCATATGAAATTAGAGAAACCATTAACACTTTTGTATAGATAATCTGTACGCACGATGATTGAAGCATAATATAATTTAACATAACTGTTAAATACCTGATCAAAATTTTAAATTTTTTTAACTTGTTGTTATACAAAAATTTGTTTTTTTTCTGGTTTTTGCCATCTAAATACACTGCTGGTTGCAGAGAGAACATGATGATGATTTTCTGAATAGAAACCCGTGCGAGAGCAAAATCATTCCAGAATTTACAAACATGGCGGACTTTTAATCATATCCGATTTGAACTGACTTCAGACGACATTTTATGCGATCTTTTCACTATGCAGTTGGAATTTACGACTCGCAAACCTCATCATTTCTGATATGATTCCATGTTTGCTGGGTATGTTCCATGAACCCTTTTTTATGTATTTGAAAGTTACAAGAAAGAACCCTTCAGCCTGATTCATCAATCAATGAAGAAGTTGCCAAATTTAAATGCCACGTGACAGAGGCGAACCAGCCTGCGGCTGAAAACCTCTCAAATAAAGACAAAAAAAAAAAAAAAAATGCCACGTAGAGTCAACTTTATGCCAAAAAAGAGTTGAAAGTGTACTGTACCCAAAGATGACATGATTGGAGAAGCACTCCTGGCATAAAGACTCGAGCTCCCAAGCAAAATGTCGCTAGAACGAACTTCATAGATTTTCTTCAGGCCCGAGGAAAACCACCCGATGTTCCAGTGAGGGATTTGTTAGCTGTGCTAGACTTGGACAACATGTTCGAAATACATATATCTATTCCTTAAAGCTATAGATCTGTCTGTAGCTCTTTTTATTTTTATATTTCTTTTTCTATCCTCCTTTTTCGTCTAAACAAGTGTTAAGCTAAGCATAAAAATTGTAAGAATACAAAACGAGTTTGGCTCCTTAAAGCCTAAAGGTATGAGCCGTTTCAAATAAAGAACTTACAAAAAAAACCATTTACATTCAAGCAAAACAAGGAAAACATATTCTGAGATTTTCATCCTCTTGGCTAAATTATCTCAAAATGAAATAAGTTAGTAAGATTCGAACCCAACGCAATATTTTTATCTCGACTTGCCATTCCGATAACTAAATCCGTGCACCAAATGCGTAAGTTATCAAACGAACGATTATTGTCATATTTTTTGCCACGCCTGATCACCCGAGGGTTTTTTTGTATCCTCCTTTGTGTTTGATGGGAATTGGAATAACATTGGAATGGGAAGCGAAAACTGTTTTCTACTGCCAGACGGTTTACCTTTACGGTTTTGTTTGGTTTCTTTTAGACATATGCAATGCGGTTGCGCTGGGAGCACAACGATGAGAAAGCTTGTTAGAGCCGGTCCGGCATAGAATCTAATGTCGATAGTTTCACCTCCAAGGAAATCCATCATTGGAGTAGAGTCTGATTTGTGGATGCACTAGTAGAAAAGTGGTGTAATTTTAGTTTTAGACTAGGAGAGTCTTGTGTTTGAAATATTGGCAATTTTTTTTTTGTATTTTAGACAAGAAAAAGAAAAGTTATGAAATCAGAGAAAAGGAAAGATAAAAGCCATAAATATGAACTACTGTCCTATCAAGAGTCAACTATCGTCATATGTATCTTTGAGGTTGTTTCGTTAAGCATTGCAAAATTTTCTTCTCAGAATCAGACTTAAGCCCAAACACTTAAAAATTTTAAGATAAGCAAATCATTTAAAAAAATTTAACCAGTAGCTTAAGAATGACCATTTTGTTAATTTTCTATAAGAAAGACTCCTGTTTAAAATTTATATCTTGAGTAGCGAGCGATCATTCATATTTTATTTTCAACTTACAGGTTCCTAGATAAATCTAGCAATTATTCCATGAGGCGCTCGCCCGGTTTAAAATCTTTTAATTGAATCCGAAATTCTAATCACTTGTTCCACATCCAGCAAACCTGACGATCGCGCGTGGCTACATCGTCGTTTGCTCTAAATTGAGAGACATTTGTTTGCCGGTGTTCGATGTTAACTCTTAGGCTCGAACTCGTGGACATCGGCTCAGGAATCAACTTTAAAATGTTAAAGTAACAAAACTTCCGAGCATCGCTGTGATCCTCCAGCGAACAAAAGCCATACTAATGGCCGCGCTTCCTTGATCGGTAGGCAAAATTATGATAATCTGCTCGTAATCACTTGGCCTTGCCCTGGGCCATTGGTTGCGGTTCATAGGCTAGGAAAAAAAACAGTATCAACCCGAACAAGATCCGTGTCCAGAGAGAACGTGGCCGAAGCTTCAACCAAATTGAAATCTAGACGGGACCTGCAGCGAACATAAATCAATCTAATTATTTACGCCTGTCCAAAGACAACCGAAAAGTAGTAGTTCGTATTGGGCTAGTCGAGGGAAGGAAAAAAACCTAAATGGTCCGACTAGCAGCGATAATTCAGATTGAATATTTAGAGTAGCGCAGAGGGTTGTTTAGTTTTTCAAATGATGATTGAAATGACCGCTACCATATGTAGTTTCTGTGCTATCGCGAACGATTTTCGGCTGATCTTAGAAGTAGCAAGTGTCAGCTTATCATGTTTCATGGGATTATTTTGATGTGTAGTTTTTGGTTGTATACACCAAGAGGCAACGATCGGTCTTTATCAAGGTTCTGTTGACGCCATAAATCAATTATGTTGATCTTCAAAGGCGCTGTCAGTGGCCTCGAAATCTATTATTTCCAGCTTTGATTTAGTGTTTTTTTTTAAAAAAAAAAGGTCATAATCAACTTTTAAGGCAATAGAAGTTTCTTTTTCAGTGTACCTATTTTCGTTCGATCAAAGCCAATCAAAATTTTCCACCGAATGTTGTTATGAAATAATAAAGTCATAAAAGCCGAGCGGCGCATGAGAAAACCCAAAACGCAACCGCGAACGTCTTTGATGCTCGTTAACATATTCTCGAAAAGTTCCGAAGCCGCGCCGACCGAAAGCACTCCGCGTGCCATGTTCTGTGGGATGTTAGTTCTCACCCGCACTGCTCGCCGAGACGACTGACTGCAATGTGCCATCTCATCCCGAATGCCACACGCCCTTTTGTTTCACCTATGTCTCTTACCTTTGGTGTCTGCGTTTGATTTCGTGTCCGAGATGTTGTAGATACTCACCTGAGATATGGTTTGACCAGCCGAGGTTCCCCTTCTCTCACACCGCGAGCCAATCGACCGATACATCCCATATAAATTTACATACAACAACGTATTTACATATTATTCAAATTATTAACATATATATTATTCCGATATCCAGCGGTGTCGATGTTGTGTTTTTCTGTGTTCGGAAGACATAAATGAACCGTCATTAGAACGTGATTATTTGAGATGTTGTTGGTGAATTTTTAACTCGTCACTGGAAACATGGCAGCAGTATGCAAAGCTTATCTGCGCAGAAAATAAAATGAAAATATTTTTAGGAAATTGGACCAATAAAGCGCATTTTAAATACATTTTAAATTCTGTTTGCTATTCTATGGCACTCCTAGTGGTCGAATCTGTGCGATCCTTTGGAAGGATGATTGACGTGAACACTCCTTATCTTTTATTTCGAAAATTACATGGGTGCATGAAAATAACTTAAGTCCAGTATTTTTCGGATGCAAACATTGTATATATTTGTCGATTTGTTGTCGGTTTTCCAATATCCGCCCTAAGACGGCCTCCATATTTCTACATTTCTTACTAACCTACGATCATTTTCTACTAAACAAAATTAATTGATTATGATGGTTAGTTTGAGATCTAGCTGTAGGCTGTTTTAGGTGAAAAAACGCTCGGGACAAAGATTTCTGACGCTACCAAGATGATAATTTTTGGAAAATTAAGTCCATTTTCAGTTTCTTAATGATTTTCTCAGATGTAGGTTAGGAGTTTAATCCCCCATGGAGATTTTTTCCAAGTAAATTTTCAGTTCTAGAAAAGAATTTGCAGGAGTGAAGAAAAATAACTTGATCCAAAAATGTGTTCAATAAAAAGTGCTAACAAATATGTTAGAAAATTGGCTCGCCTTCGGCAAAATTTTGTCTTACACCACTCTAGGCCTAAGACATTTCATCTAACAACACTGTGTGATGTTCAAGAATTGAAACAAATTTAAATTTAATTTTCGATTTTCAAATCAATAAACAAACCTTTTGTATTACATCTAAAGAAACCTACCTCGTCTAAAGTATGGGATTTTATTAAGAATTGGAACTAAACTAGCTCAGAATTTTAAACCAAACAATTTTAATTCAAAATTTATTCATCAAATACTAATTTCACACATCAAGAAGTTGGTGGCCATGTTACAGGCGTTTTCAAATGTCCAACGCTTTATTCAAAGGGATTTTCTAAATTGAATAAAGCCATACAATTCTCTTTTTTTCGAGATGCAAAGAATTAAGATGCTAGTTTTAGCTAACCTTAACTCAAATACGCAACTTTTGAACATACATGAAAATTATTTGAGAAATTCCTGTTCATTTTTATTAAAACTGTTAAACAATGCGAAAATATAAAAAAACAAAAACTTTCAAACCAATAATCAACTTTCCCCAAGACCGCAAGTAAGGCTATGATCATTTAGTATCCGGGCACTTTATTTCGGTGATAGCTACGTTAATAGAGCTCGGATATGCAAAACTTTAGTAGCGTTGTGTTGATTATGAAAAGGACTATCTTGCCTATTTTTGATAGATTTTTAAGTTAACGTGTGTTTGAGATATTTACGATGCAAAAAGGCATGCTAAAAATAATTTTGCACAAATTTGCTCCTTTTAAGCATTGTGCGCTTCGGAAATTCTTCATTAGTGACTTGGAAGACCATGAACTGTTGATTTTTTCTGATTTTTTTTCGGACCAAATGGTTAAGAAGTATAAGGAGCCACTCTAGGATCCACACGAAGTTCAAACCAAACATCGGAGTGCAACCCTTGATCTTAAATATGGTGAAAAGTCTATGGTTATTGGGGATAACTGAATGCAGACTCCTTAAATAATGCAAAATATCCATTTCCGGCAGGCAAAAAGTGTTGCCTGACTAGTACACACCAAGTAAATAACTCATAATGATCAGTTCCAAAGATCGTAATCTGTGCATCCGGTTTTTACGCAATATGACAGATGTGTTCTGATAGACAAAAAAAATTATGTTAAAACCGAATTTAGGAGATCAAATTCTTAGAGATGCCTGCTCATGAAAAGGTTCCAACCAGATTCTTATTGTTTTTTTTTCAGGTTTGTGTAAAATATCTTGATTTTGCAAAGGTTTTGCTTCTGTGGTAAAAAATATAAATCAATACATGACTGAAAAAAATGTGCAAAGATAAAAATAGAGATTTTATAAAAAAAGTTAGAGTATTTCTTGAAATCATTGATAAATATTTTTTTTATATTTTTACATTAAATGTCATTTTAACACCTTCATTTCCTCCAAAGAAAGTTTTTCGATCAAATGAATAGTTTTTAAAATACACACGTTTGTAACTGCCCGGATACTAAATGATCATAGCCTTATTTTTAACTTCTGATTATTATTATGATTATGATTATGATACATACACAGCCAGATCTTGTCAGCATCCCGTTAGGTAGTAAAAGTACATTTACCACTCATCTTTACTTGGCCGGGCCCATTGTGCAATATTGGACGCAGAGACAACTGGAACCAAGGGAGGAAGAAACGTGGACAACAGTACCATATGTTTCCATAACTATAAGTGAGAATTTAACATTGGGAGCACATATGCTAAATTTCTGTGCTCCTTGATGGTGGTTCGAGTGATTTCGTCCTTCTGTGGGTGGAAATTATGTTTTTCTGTACAGAAATCTAGAACCCCATGGGATAATTTATGATTTAAAATATTTCCTTATTTTCATTATTTAAAAATGTACGATTTCAGTACTGCATTTGCTGCAAAGATAATATAAACTTAGAGTTTCGGATTTCAATGCACTATCATTTCTATTCTATGAACTTGGATATAGCGCCTTTGGTCGCTCTTGAAAAGAAACATTGAAAGAACAAAAAAATATAATTAGTGTAAGCATCCCCCCCCCTCCCCTAAAAAAATTTCTCAAAAGAATTTATAGTATTAAAGTAGAGTATTAGTTTTAATGATAGTTATTCAATGATTTATTCATATTTATTTATATGAGTGCGAGATAAAGATGTAGATTTCGATAATTCGTTGTATGATCTTGTAACTATATAATTTTTAATAACCTGTAATAAGTCGATCCATTCTACTATTCATTTTTTAATTGAGCAGAAATTCTACTGTTTATTCGGTATCTCTATAAGGAGCATCGCTTTTAGAAAAGTTCAATCATTACACTAAAATTGTTCATTACATCACTCTTTTCAAACATTTATGGCATAGATGATTTATCAACTGTGTTTCTCTTTTCAGAGCCGAGAAGGCATTCATATTCAACAACAAAAGCGCGAGACAGAGATGCTACAATACGAAGTCTTCAATAAAGTGCTATAGGGAAAACAAATGCTCCAGTCCCACAATGAAGATAGTTAAACTTGAAACTTCTATAAATTAAATTAAAAAGAAAGAATATAAGGTACATCGAGGTAAGTGGGGACGGTTTTTCGTATAGTTCAACTTTAAAAAATCATTAAAAATCAGCAGTGGATCAATTTTGATAACATTTGCATTCAATATGATGCAGAACATGTTGTTTACAAATGCTGAAGAGATGAGCTTGATAGACGAAAAGCGAAAAAAGTTATCACGTTATGGGCTGTTATGGACTGCTGGTGTCTTCACTTACCCCGCCTTATGAGGTAAGTGGGGACGGTAGATTTTCCCTTTGATTTCTCAGAAAATTTTCAACAAATTTGTGTTTTCTTGGTTGAATAGGTTACTTTATTGCTCAAACCGTCCAAAATTTTGAAAAAAGTTTATGATACTATTAGATGCCTTTTCAATGATTATTCTGTGTACTTTATGTTGCAACACACGAGATCAAATTTTATCGAAAATATATACTTATTCCAGAAAGAGCAAGTACTTTTTCCAACTTTTCATGATATGAATGCTAAATAAAGCTAAAATTTATTGAATGAAGGGGAGAAAATTTAAAAAAGGTGTAAACATCAAGTATATATAAAGCCGTCCTCAGTTACCCCAGGTAGGGTTTGGAGACAACATTTTAGATTTTTGAAAATAAACTCTTTTTTCTAAATTTTTATCCGTCGTTTCTTTTCCTTATTGGTTGTTCCGAACTGAAATTTGCGATTGAAAAAGATGCACCTCAACTCCACATCGTAGTTAAAAAGAGAAAATAAACAATAAGTCACCGTAATCATCCGCTATTGTCGGAACCGTATCGTTTTTACAGTTATTAGATAGATTAATAGTAAATTTACCTTTCTGCGTTAAAAGTTTGAAAAAAAAATTGTTATTTTAAGAGCTACTCCCCACTTACTTTTAAAACAACTTCGAACCAGGGATTCAGAAGTTTTGCAACCCACAGCACATGCAATTACACATTCCAGCAAACATTAAGGAGGGTATATCGCAGGAACAACAGAATTATTCAAACAAATATACCAGATGAAAAGATTGTATTAAACTTACCAAAATAGCATATTGTTACAAAAGTGGAGGCGGTATATCTATAGATCTATAGATTCCCCGACCGAGATTCCGAGTTGGCTGTCCGGTATTTTCCCCCGATGCCAATTCGCGCTAAAGCTTTATATCTAAGATTTCCTGTTCACGAACCGGTCAATGGAAGAAAGAAAGAAGGATCGCCCATTTATCGTAAATCAGTTCACTCAAATCGTAAATGTCGAATTATTTAGCATATTTTCAACTATTTACGAATTGACTAAACTTCTATCCGATTCAGCTTGTCGTAAATGAATGATTGAAAATCACTCAATACCAACTTGTTTACGATGGTTATTGAAAATTTCTTAATATTCGCTTTGGATTTTCATTTCCATTACGATTTCATGTTAGCTGGGATAATTCTTTAAGCAAAAGAAACCTGCGGAAATACGACAGAACTTTTATCCGTGTTCTACACTCTTGTGAATGGGCTTGGAAAAAATCACAGCAAACGACCTTCAATTTAATGGACTATATCCGGTTGCACAAATCCGCGGGCCGTCCGTTATCAGTTTACTTTCTCAAAACATTCCAAAAATTTTACTTTCAAAATTGAAAATTGACAAAATTTTCACGAACAAAGAAAAAACGCATGCGCTGCCATCGAGGCAAAGTCTACTTCGTCCCAAGTAACCGCAAGTAATTTTGATTTCTTTGAAAAAAAAAAGTTGTGAATGTTTTCTTTTTGTTAACTTTTCCCGATACTGTAAAATATGGGAGTTTTGACGAATGAAAACTAAAACTTTGAACCACATCAAATGTAAGATATGTTTGAAAGCAAAAGTCAAATCGTTATGCAGGCTTAAACAAATTTTTAACTGAATTAAAGCCTTTTTAAAAAATGTTTATTAATGCCAAATACTTGTAATGATATTTTTCCAAATTTTCAAAAATTGTAGAATTAAGCTTTTTGAATAATTGTAGGAGAGATAAAGGCATAATGGCCACCTTATGGAAGACGCTTATTTAACCATAGAAAACAGCTATAATATGTGGCTTATATAATTGTTTCGTGATCAGATACTAAAAAAGTCTATTTTCTAACTAGATTATACTTGAAAAAGTAGAATAAAAACGTTTAAAAATGCATTGTATTTTTTTTCGAAAGCTGAAAATCAGTAACTGTAGGGGCATGATGCGAACCCCAACTATAAGAAAAATTAATCGGGGCATGATGAGCGTTTTCTGCCCGCCCAAAATCAGATATCACGATTTTTGAACCAGACCACGTCGGGTTTTTGACGTGGGTGTCCAAAATTTATTTTCGCCTCGCGGCTTCCACTACGTGTAACTTTTTTGGAACAAAACGAATCGTTATGAAATATTCAGCACTAATATAGGAAATATTTCCAAATAAAGTACTGCCAAAACATTCCAGATCCGACAACTTGGAGCGCAATGGTATAATAAACAGTGCGTCCAGATTTCGGATGATCCATGCTTTATGTAGTAGCTAATAAACTTATAAGCATTTTACAATCGATCAAGGATTTTGATCTAGCCGTGATGTTTTACGCACAACAAATTAATTTTTTTCAGTTTTTGAAAAAAGGTATAGATAAGATAGCAGATATTTCTGACATCATTTATGAAATGAAGAGTTAATCACCGCAAATTTATTTTGGGAAATTATTTTATCGGCTATATCGGTGACATCTTTTAAGAAAAATTTTTAGTATATGACATTGAAGACTTTGATTGATTTATCAATTTTGTTGGAGACTGCAAAACGAAATTACTTTTGCCTTATATAAATATTAGGATTTCATTAAGTAAAACAGGTGTTTGCTCAATACTGATGTAATGAAATCGCTTGGTACATCTTTGTACCTGAAAATAATCACATTTTCGAAGGTGATGGAAAGAATTAGAGAAACAGCGGAGATTGCAGGTTCAAGTCCTGCTGGTGAGCCATTGTATCTTTTTCGAAAAATTTATGATATTTCTGGCTTATGTTCTTTCGTTCTTTGATAGCTCATGTTTCTCTAATTCTTTCCATCATCTAGGAAAAAAAGTGTTTGCTGCCAATCCGGTAGGAACAAGACGAGCCTGGGCGCAATGAGCGATGTGGTTATACCAAGTGGAGCGTTATCTGGCGTATGTGGGATGCCCAAGAAGTTGGAGAACGGTTGCCATGGACCGAGTGAATTGGAGGAATATTACCCAAGTAACCATTAAGCCGTAAAACCTGGCCCTTAGTCAGCCGTATAGTCGAATATAGAAATGCTTTAGCCTGAAAGCTCTATATATAGGGCTGCCCGAAGGCCACTTTAGGCGTGTATTTTGGTTGATATACGGCTTGACCCTACTTTTGAAACACATCCATGCCG
>NC_073692.1:118794776-118799776 GCF_029784155.1 Uranotaenia lowii
AAAAATTACAAAAATTACAAAAATTACTAAAATTACAAAAATTACAAAAGTTATAAAAATACAAAAATGACAAAAATTACAAAATAAACAAAAATTACAAAATTGAAGCCAAGTATGATGCTCTTTAGAGGTCATGTATCCTGATCATTGGGTAGTGCTGTCAAAACTTGAAAACCAACCCATCGAAAACGCTCTGTTGAAAAGTTTATCACAGGCTTACCCCAAAAATTTTGACATTCATTTAAAAATGTGGTTAACGGGGATGGCTTGAACGAAATTGGCAGCATCCGGAAAATCAGCAACGGTGACTGCTGCCTGTCTGTCTGTATACGTACGGATGCCATTTGCTGCACGTGTCAAGTCAGTAGCTTTCGCTTCCAGGTCGAAAACCCTTCAATTGGATTGTGGGTTCTGTCACAGTCATACCGTCCGGTGAATCCGTTTCTCGCGAGGTCACGCATCCGTTGCGTTAATTGGACAGCTTTACCGCCTCATTTTGTGGCCCACCTGGCCCAGATAGAGCACTGTGAAACTGGAAAACGAGTTAAAATTGAGGGTTTCGAGTGAAGATTTTGTGCGTGGTTCGAAAAGCTGCAAGTCTGAATGATTGTATGAATTTGAAAATAACTTTTTTCAACAGAAAGAGGGTCAAAATTTAAAACAAGTAGATTTATTTGGTTATCAGACTAAGGATAAGTTCAAAAAATTACTAATAAACTTGACTCCCACTGGATCAAAAGGAGAGCTACTAAAAAATAGATTGGTCGTCCAGCTCCGAGAAACTCCGGGTAGCATCAAGTGACACGTGCCATTTCACAAACAAATTTACAATTACGAGCACGTCATCTTCATCATAAAACTTTGCCACCTTCCGGATCAGGGAAATGAAATTGCTGTCTTGCAAGAGCAATAAAACCGAAAATTAATGTGACGTTCAAACTTTGCGCCCAAGCAAAGTGTCAGGGAAAATCAAAAGAAAACTATATAGGAAAGGAAGCCACACCGTCACCCTCGAAGGGCGGACGGATATTGTTTTCGAGCCTTTGTGCCACTTCCGGTGCCAGTGTGCGAAAAGAAAAGTCACCCCAAAAGAATGAACTTCCGGTTGCCTTTGTTGACCTGCCCGAGCCAGTCAGCCTCCTATCAAACTGTCCCGGGCCCTGCTTGCTTGCGCTAAGATTCCCGCCAATGGAACATATTTTCTGACTTTTCGCAAAGCATCGTCGTCGTTGGCACATACACAAGTCGAATGGCTTTGTCGAGAATCATTCGTACGAAAAGCCGACTTTTCTCTCGTTTTGGTTCGAAAGAAAGCTGAATTCGAAGACTAAGGCGAATGAAGGCACTGGCAAAAGAATAGCGAGGAAAAAAACTATTCATATTAAATGTCCTGCGGATTGTGTCGGTTTAATTGTAATTCTTTTCGCGCCGAATGACGGCTTTGGAATGGAATGTTGAGAAATGAGAGCCTAAGATTAAAGAAACTGGTGTCCTGATCGAGAGAGCATGAGACGATGCGCCCTCCTTGTCACAAGATGACGACGGCTGGAATTTCGGAATGTCAGAAAAAAAGGCGGAAAAATCCTTGGTTTGTCGCGATCTGGAGCCTAACCAAACGTACATGAGATTGGAAAAACTTATTTCCCCGCTTATAAATATTCAACCAACGGCGTCGGCAATGAAAAGAGGAAAGGATTTTAAACATCTTTGACCGTTTGATAGCTTGGCAGATTTTGTTTGAACAAGATAAATTTTTATCACATGTGAGCATGGGATTCATCACCCAGCTGACGTAAAAGTGGAATTTTCGCAAAATTGTAGATATAAATAGTTTTTTGCCTAAAACATAGTTAGGGATGTCATTTCATGGTAATTTTTAGTTTCGTATGATTTTTTTTATATCCTACCTAAGGAAGGAGCGCCGATTGTCCGACGCAGATAAGGGCTGAGATAAAAGATCTCTACTGCTGGCGATCCGGAGCCAGCTTCTTCACTTGCTGCCAGCCATGGTTTTCGTAAACTGTGCGGATTTCAACGGCTAGACTACGCCGTCACGAGCTTCTGGGACTGCCTCTTCTTCAATGCCCATTAGGTTTCCAGTCAAGCACCTCTCCGCAAATCTCGTTTTTATCTCCTCGTAGCGTGTGCCCAATCCATCTCCACTTAGTTCCACGTTTGAGATCCAGTTGCCAAGCCACCAAGCTCGGATGATACTCCGCAGGCAGCGGTTTACAAATATTGCAGTTTTCAAGTCGCCACCGAATACATATGTGCACCAAGTTTCGCACCCGTACAACAATACGGATTTGACATATGAGTTGCAGATTCGGGATTTCGTTCGTAGAGAGATTTGGCGTGAGTGCCAGATGTTTCGGAGACTCTCAAACGCAAATCGGGCCTTTCTGATCCGGGTTTCGATGTCTTTCCTGGTACCACCATCAGGCATTATCTGGCTACCAAGATACTGGGAGCACTCCACTTTCTCAACTTGTTGCCCAGCTACCATGAAACTGGAGAGATTTCCTGTGTTGATCTCCATCGACTTGGTCTTTCCGACATTGACTTTGAGAACTGCTGCCTTGGAACTTTCGGTGAGGTTATTCGCAACGTTTTGATGGGGTCCACAATTGATGGTCCGGATCAGAAGTCAGCTTGTTGCCGTCGGAGTGTAGCATCAATTTTCTCCTAGATCCTGTTTAGGATCACTTTGCAGAGTACTCTGAGAGTTGACATAAAAGTTATGCAACGTCAGTGGCATTCGGTCTTTGAAACCTTTACGAGGACACTCTGCATTCAGTCGACCGGAAATGTTGCAGTATCCCAAATGTCAACGAAAAGTTGGTGCATCTTTGAGCATCTTAGCAGGAACGCAATCGATTCCAGGCGCTTTGTTGGACTTAATGTCTTTGATTGCCGCTTCTTTTTCAGCCAATGAGGGTGCTTCCGAGTTGACGCCGTTAATCCGAATTACTGCGATTTAAGCTGCGGGTTCTGTTGGCTATCGCTGTTACTCAGAAGAGTTGTTCAGAATGCTCACTGCAACGTTTGTAATGATCTGTTCGATCTGTAGTAATCGGATATCTCCAATGGCGAAGACTCTTTCTCCCTCTTTGTCTAGGGAGTTTGTCCAGGCTCTCTTGTCTTGTCCACAAGCTTGTTTAACTGCTTTTTCCATCATCGGCCTTCCTCTAAGTTCCATCCGACATCCATTCACTTCTTCTTCTACAAACTTTACCAAGTGTACCATGGCTCGTCGTGATTAAAACATTCTTGATCCCACACCTCTGTTCTTCGAGGGTTCCGTCTGTCGGCAGTTCTGAGGCTTGAGATTCAAGCTGTTCACTGTGTGCCCTTTTCACATAATTCTCCAGCCGGTGGACGTTGTATCGATACCCTACTTTCTTCTCGCAGACACGCGGGACTCTCAGTCGTGACTCATAAAGGACGAGGTGATGGTCAGATGCAATGTCTGCGCTTCGTTTGTTGCGGGCATCAAGAAGGCTCCTTCTCCATTTTCGACTGATGCAGATGTGGTCAATTTGGTTTTCTGATCGACCATCTCGAGATACCCAAGTAACCTTATGTGCTGGTCGATGGGAGAAGAGCGATTTACCGATCACCATGTTGTTGTCACAAAATTCTACAAACAGCTCTCCGTTTTCGCTCATCTGTCCTAGACCATGGCGCTCCATGATGCGCTCAAGATCCAGATTGTCGGAGCCAATGTTTGCGTTGAAGTCGTCCAAACGGAGTTGAATGTCACCCTTCGGAATATTCTCTACCAAGCAGTTCAGTTGACTGAAAACTGCTCTTTCCACTGCAAATCGGCAACGTCAGTTGGCGCATAACACTGGCCATTTTAAGGTTCTTAACTGGTGTTCAAAATCTGGCAACGATTATTCTTTCGTTTATCGGTTCCCGTCTAATAGGGCCGCATGAGCCTGCGGGCTTAACAGGAAACCTACTCCTCGTTCCCGAGTAGCATATTCTCCTCGTATGCCAGAGTAAAGCAGGACTTGCCTGGAATGTGTCTTGTGTTCTCCAGTGTTTGACCAACGGACTTCGCTCAGTCCCAGAATTTCAAGCTTGAGGCGGCTAAATAGCTTCTCTAGCAAGTTGTAGTTGTGCCAGCTTGCCTTGTTGGGCAAGGGTTAAAACGTTCCAAGTTCCAATTCGTGTCCGTTGATTTCATGCTAAAAGTCGTCGCCAAAGTTCCAGGTCGGTCATTTCTTTCGGATTCCGTAACAATTTTATAAATCGGGAGCAGTAGGTTGTTAGCCTAAAGTCCCTATCCCGCGATGGAACTGCTATCTTGGACTTAGCTGGCGGGAGCCGCATTTCATAAATTCAGCCGCTCGTTGCGATACAGGCGCTGTTTGAGCCGCCCCTGACCTGGAGAAAAGACGCTTGGTTGTTGTTGCACGCCGCCCCTGACCTGGGGAACAGAGAGGGAGGTTGAGGGGAGGGGAGGTTGAGATAGAAGTTGTGAATAAGAAGTGATATGACCACTATGGGGCCTCGTGTTGCACATTATCGCCCATTTACCAGCCAATTTTTCATGATTTATATGTATTCAGGGTGATCATATGGGACTCCTTGTTTTTGTCAGCAACATGAACCGGCCGGAGTTCCTGACTGGAGAGGTGAGGCTCGCTTCCTAGGATTAGCCTCCGTATCCTCAGAAGAATGTGAGTGGGATACTGAGCATGCACCACCAACGAAATGCTCTCCGCGAATCCTGGAGTTCTGGATCAACCAGGCAGGGATCCTGTTGGTGCTGACACCTGTCGATGAGCCGTTTGGCTGCCACAGTAATTCCTGTTCGTTGTGATCAGCTGGGCTCTTTCCTGGTGGGTCCTTACAGTGCCGATCCTCCTACGTTCTTTATGGATTGAATGACACCCTTTTAAGGACGCTCGCGAGGACAGTTTTCCCGCAATCCGTGGTTCGAACTGGCTCTGCGGTTCCTACTGAGGTAGAACCTTTTTCTTAATGGCCTG